>NW_027103839.1:1519766-1543921 GCF_902728285.1 Clytia hemisphaerica | reverse complement strand
TCTGCACTCTTTCTTCCTGCATCTCTAATCTCAAAATCTTATGCCTGTGAAATATCCCTGCAACTTTTGTCAAAGAGCAGTTGCCAAAAACCACAAAGGAATCCAATGTGACATTTGTGACCACTGGGTCCACATCAAATGCAACAACACCACCAATGGTGAGTATCTTTACCTTCAAAACAATAATGATGTCAGCTGGTGCTGCCAGAAATGCACTTTGTCAAGTATACCCTTCTCAACAACGTCCAGAGACTCTATCGAGCTGCTGAACCAAGGTATGAGATCACTTTTTATTGAAAACTTTAATCCAAACAGTAACCCTAATGTGGAATTCTTCAGAGACATTAAAGAACGCCTCAGTGAGGAATTTGTTGAAGATGACATTGATACCGATCCTTTTGAGTGTCCCTATAGCTCCATCTCTGATCTCAACAAAAAATATCACTCAAATAAAAGTACCAATTTCAGTGTCCTGCATCTTAATATAAATTCTCTGAAACTTCATCATTCTGAGCTTGATATCTTACTCAAAAACTGTAATATCAAATTTGATGTAATTGGCATATCTGAAACTGGCCTTAACAACACTAATAATAACAAAAACACCAATCTTGAGGGTTACCATAATCCTGAAGATACTTTTTCTTCACGTTCCAAAGGAGGTACAAGGCTTTATGTCTCTGAAGATCTCAACCACATTCCACGAAATGATCTTTTGATAAACAAGAAAGGACTTATTGAATCTACATGTGTAGAAATCCTGAACAAAAACAAACCTAACATCGTTGCCATGTGCATCTATAAGCATCCTGATATGAATTTGACTGAATTTAATATCCTCTATGAGGAGTTCCTTGACAAAATACGAAAAGAAAAAAAAAACGTTTTCATTCTTGGTGATTTCAACATTGATTTACTAAAAACATCAACCCATGCTGATTCTGATACATTTCTCAATAACAATCTCTCCTCTTGCATTAGACCTCTCATCACCAGGCCAACAAGAATAACATCTCACTCTAAAACATTATTGATAATATCGTTACAAATAATTTCAAGATAACATCACATCTGGTAACCTAATTTGCTCGATTTCAGATCACCTCCCTCAATATGCTATTGTGAATGACATCAAAAGCGAGAGCCAACCATCAACATCTAAACAAAAACGAATT
Source organism: Clytia hemisphaerica (assembly GCF_902728285.1). Classification (NCBI taxonomy): domain Eukaryota; kingdom Metazoa; phylum Cnidaria; class Hydrozoa; order Leptothecata; family Clytiidae; genus Clytia; species Clytia hemisphaerica. The sequence continues at coordinate 1,542,746 of NW_027103839.1, read as the reverse complement.
ACCTTTAAAAACTACAAAAAAATCAACTTACAAACGTTCCTCAATGACTTGAAAAATTAAACTGGATCACTTGTATAATAATCAATCAGCTGATGAAAAATTGAAAATTTTATAAAAACTGTGAATATTCTGATTGATAAAACACACCAACTGAAAACAAAAAAATTTACTTCAAAAAATCTCATAAACCCTGGATCACTCAAGGTGTTTAAATCAATCATTACCAGAAAAAATCTGCCAGAAAATATATGAACACTAAAGATCAGGAGCAAACAATACGATTTGCTCAATTCAAAACCTTACAAAAACCAACTAACAAAATACAATCCGAATCCTTGAGCAATCACCATAAAAAACTATTTCTCACGTTTCAAATCTAACATTCAAAAAACTTGGGAGGGCATATCAGAGATATAATTGGCAGCAAATCAAAACAAGGTTTACCAAAAGTTCTCATCCACGATAATAAACAACACGAAGGTGACAGTAAATTAGCAGATATCTTTAACAACTTCTATGCTGACATTGCTGAAAAAACCAAGTCTAAAATCATCCCAACTGACAAAAATTTTGATGATTATCTCACAAAAACCCAAATCCAACTTCCGTTTGAGTTTGCTCCCCCATCAGTTGATGACATTGGTTAAAAATAATCAATTATCTGACAGTAAATCAGTCGGTCCAAACAGCATTCAAACCCAAATTCTCAAACTTATCACTCCAAATATTGGATTCGTCCTTTCTGAAAGAATCAATGAGTGCATCAATCTTGGTATCTTCCCTGAATGTTTAAAAAAAGCCACAGTGACCCCAGTCCACAAGAAAGATTCAAAGCTTAATGTCGAAAACTATAGACCAATACACTACTTTCTAATATCAGTAAGATCTTTGAAAAAATTCTCCATGAGCAAGTCTACACTTTTTTCGAATCTCAAGACATTCTCTTTAAAAATCAATTTGGATTTCGCAAAAACCATAACACTTCACATGCCATCATAGCCCTCACAGAGGAAATTAGATCAGCTCTAGATGACAATGAATTCTCAGTAGGTATCTTTATTGATCTCCAAAAGCTTTTGATACAGTAGGACATGACATACTTATTAAAAAACTTGATCATTATGGGGTCAGAGATCGCTCACTTTTGCTTTTCAAATCCTATCTTTCAAATCGTGAACAATGTACCAATGTGAGAGGCACCCTTTCTGCTTACAAAATCATTAAACATGGAGTTCCCCAAGGATCCATCCTTGGCCCATTACTTTTTCTTATTTATATTAATGATCTGAACAAGGCAATCACGAAATCAAAAACTTTTCATTTTGCTGACGACACAGGGCTTCTTTGCCGAAATAAATCATTAAAAAAACTTAACTGTATGGTCAATCAAGACCTTGCTGAAGTCTCTAAATGGCTCAGAGCAAATGAAATCAGCCTCAACACGAAGAAAACTGAGATTATCATCTTTCGAAGAAAGGGAAAACAAATAAACAAAAGTCTTAATTTCAGATTAAGCGGGCAGAAATTAAAATTATCAAGAAAAGTTAAGTATCTTGGGATTATCATTGATGAACACCTTCTTTGGGATGACCAAATGAATGAATTATGTAAAAAATTATCAAAAGCAGTGGGTATCTTGAGTAAAATGAGATATTTTCTTAGCTACAAAACTCTTCTGAATTTATATTATGCACTCTTTGAATCTCATCTTAACTATTGCATGCATACACTTGGCTTCATCAAACGTGATTATATCAACAGAATATCCTCATTACAAAACAAGGCCCTTAGATACATGCATTTCAAAACCCAAAGAGATCACACAGCACCTCTCTTTATTCAATCAAAAATTCTCCCTGTTGAACCTCTAATTATTTTAAGACACTGTATTTTTGCTCTTCAGGTAATTCAAAACAAAGCACCATAAGTATTTCAATGGTTTTATTCTAAAACTTGGTCAAAATCATGTACATGGTACAAGATCTACTAAACTTGCCCTAACCCTCTCCAAGTCAGTGACTTATGGCTCTAATAATCTTAAAAACTCCATGGCTAGAAGTTGGAATTCCATCACACCCAAAATCAATCCTTTTAACTCTGAATCCATCTCTGTAGTTATGTTGACTGCGATGAATTCAAATCGCTTGCAGCCAACACTCCATCTAAATTCTCTGCCTTTCACCTGAACATTGCTTCACTTTCAAAACATTTTGACGACCTTGAAGATTTGCTTGCCCTCCTCAATTCTAAATTTAGTGTCATAGGGATTTCAGAAACCAAAAGCCTTGTTGACACCGAAACAGAAAGTCCTCTCGAAAAAAAAGAGGACTTTGCTATACCAGGTTACGAAAAGTTTTTTACACCAACTGAATCTTCTAAAGGTGGAGTAGCCTTATATATTTCACACTCTTTCTCTTACAAACCTAGGACAGACCTAGACCAAGTTTGCTATTCTTCATGTAGTCTGAATCAGCTTTGCTGAAATTACCTACCAAACAGTACCAAATCATTGTTGGTACTATATATCGCCATCCAAAAATGGTTGGCTTCAATCAAGATTTTTCAAACCTCTGCGTAGTAAAATTTCTTCTGAGAAAAGCAACCCTCCTTCGTGGAGACTTCAATCTTAATCTTTTAAAATGCGAGGATGATTCAGAAATAATGTCCTTCAGGATATCCTCGATTCTAATCTTATACTTCCACAGATCCTTTTACCCACAAGAATAACTGAGGACTCAAGGACTCTCATTGATAATATTATTTCTGCCCATTGATAAGGAACTGGATCTGGCAACAATATGCTTTTCCATATCAGATCATCTCCCCAGTTTGTCTCTTTCCCATNGCCCATCTGATAATGGAACTGTATCTGGCAACATATGCTTTTCCATATCAGATCATCTCCCCCAGTTTTGTCTCTTTCCATCATTTGAAGGTAAGTTTCCCGGTGAAGATAATACTTTTTTTCAGCAAGACTGGTCTCGTTTCAACCGAGAAGAATTTATTCTGGATTTTCTTGAAGTTGATTGGGACACCCTTTTTTTGAGATTTGGTCATAATCCAGACTCCTGTTTCAATATTTTTAATGACAGAATGAAAGTACTTGTAGAAAGACATCTACCCACAGTCAAACTTACCAAACGTCAAGTTAGATCAAAAACAAAACCATGGATAACGCCAGGAATTTTGAAGTCAATCAAAAAACGTGACCACTACCAAACAAAACACGCTAAGGCTAAAACTAAGGAGTCCAAAGATCGACTCTATGAATTATATCGTAGGTATCGAAATATGATAGTCACTTTGACTAGACGTAGTAAAAAAAACCACTACATCAGATATTTTGATTTCCATTCTAAAAACTCTAGAAAAGTCTGGTCTGGTGTTCGCGATATAATCTCAACAAGGGCTAACTCAGAATCACCTATTTCAATCATCACAGGTGACTCTTTGACATCAGATCCTGAGAAAGTAGCCAATTCCTTCAATGATTTTTTCACTACTATAGCTGATTCTATCTCTTTCGTGAAAAAAAAAAATGACGCCTTCTTACAATCACTTCAGCAGTTTCATGAAAGATCCAAATCTGCATTCCATCCTCTTAGCACCAACCACTAATCAAGAAATTGCGAAGGTGATTGGCTCTTTCTCAATAAATAAAGCAAGTGGTCCTCATAGTATTCCTATAAAATCCTTAAACTTTTAAGACTTGATATTTCTGTGCCATATCGCGCTGATAAACTACTCCTTTCTCGTGGTATTTTTCCCTCTACTCTCAAAATATCCAAAGTTGTGCCTGTCTTCAAACACAAAGGTTCTCCCCTTGAAGTCTCTAATTATAGGCCAATTTCACTTTTATCTAACATTGAAAAAATTTTTGAGAAAGTGATGTACTCACGTCTCTCTGATTTTCTTGAAAACCATAATCAAATCTACTCTCGACAATTTGGTTTTCGTAAGGCTCACTCTACTGAGCATACACTCATTAATATTGTCGAACGTATCCGAAACTATCTTGACAATGGTGGGTTTGCCTGTGGTGTATTTGTCGATCTACAAAAGGCTTTCGACACAGTTGATCACGAAATCTTACTTGAAAAACTTGATCACTACGGAGTCAGAGGCATTGTTAATGACTGGTTCCGATCTTACCTCACTAACCGCTCCCAGTATATGTTTCTCTTGCAGGCTCAAATTCCTTTTAAAATCTATTAATCATGGAGTTCCTCAGGGTTCAGTCTTGGGTCCTCTGCTGTTCTTATTGTATATAAACGATCTTCACCGCTGTATAAGAACCTCTGAAACATATCATTTTGCTGATGATACTCATTTACTAAATTTTTCAAAAACTGTATGGAGTCTTTGTGGGAGGGTTAATGCTGATCTCAGAGTTTTAGTCAGCTGGCTTAATGCCAACAAAATTTCTTGAATGCTAGCAAAACTGAGTTGTTTATTTTTCGTTCCCCTTGGAGCAGATGGGACTGTCTTCCAGAATTAAGCTTTGCGGGAAAATTCTATCACCAAGTAAGAGTGTGAAGTATTTGGGTGTTCACCTTGACAATCATCTAAACTGGAAGGTTCATACTTCTTTCGTTGCAAGCTACATTGAGAAGGGCAAATGGGGCAATATCCAACTTCGTCACTATGTTCCAATTAACATCCTTCTAAACATTTATCATGCAATTTTTGCTTCTCATGTTCGCTATGCTAGTCAACTCTGGGACTGTGGACAATACTGTCCACATAGAATTCTTACTCTTCAAAACACTGCACTAAGACTCATGACCTTTAGAACCAAGAACTTCTGCCACTCCCCTGTTTGCTGAGCTTAATACTCAAAATTTGATCAGGTGAAAGTAATGATATCTTATTATTCAAAAATATCTCCAGGGTAATCTTCCATCTGATGTCCTATCAACACTTAATTTTGATGAAATTGATCACAAAACTGGCACCAGGAGCAAAGCTATTAAACTACTAAACTTTCAACGGTCAAAACCACAAATTTTGGACTTAACTCTTTCTCTCGTCTTTCGTCAAAACAATGGAATGAGTTACTAATAAATCATCCTGACGCTGATTTTCACAACCTTGATACTGATGAACTAAAATCTTTAGCTACAAAATTCTATTTAGACAAATACAAAGCTGAAGACGAATAATCTTTGTGTGTGTGTGTGTGTGTGTGTGCGTAATTGTGTGTGCATGAACTTAGTGTGTTTCCCCAGGGTGGGAGGGGGTGGGTTGTGTAACAGGAAGAACTTTATAGATAAAACACTCAAAGAAATTTCATAAAATAAAAGTAAAAATATTTCTTATATTCATTTTTTTGTGTCACTATTAATATTATGATATGATAATCGTTTATTCATTTTTTCTTTAGTTCTGTAATAATTTTTTCATTTTCTTCTAGGTTCCCCATTGTATTAGAGATCGTGTTCAAAAAAGAATGACATTTTTGGTGTTTTTTGTTGATAAATTTCAAACAGCTATGATTTGTGATAAATTGTGGCTATCAAAAAAAGAAAAAAATCCCAAAAGAGGAATATACTAAATTTTTTGTTCCGAAAAGAACGAAGTCTGTAGTGTAATTGAGCTGCGTTTAAAAAGCGTTTGAACTGTGTGAAAAAATGCGGCTAATTTTCACTGCGGCTAACCATGCAAAGCTCACTTGAAAGCCCTATAACTTCTTTACGGATGAAGGAAGCAAGTCAAGATTTCAGGGATACCCTGGTAAAGGACTGAAGAAACCATATCTGTGAAGAAATGTGGCTCAAGTCATTAAATTTGGTGAGTATTGTTTTATTTTTGAAAAACAATATCCTTTGACAAAAGCATGTTTTACTTAAAGGATAATGTGAAATTAAGCGGGAATTATTGGAAAATAGTCATTTCAGATATAGAACTATAATATTTGATCAAAATTTAACCCAAAATGTGAAATTTTGTGGCTTTAAAGACATTGTCTTTGGTAATAAATATTAGCTTATTGAGTATTACATTAAGTTTAAAAAATTAAATTTATCAACCATCAGAGCAGTTGAAAATTTATTTTTTGTATGGATTTAGTGAAGTTCAGTGGCTACTCAAATTTTATGCGATAAATCTTCTCACATCTCTTGAAAGAAAGTGATAAAATGTGGTTTTCTATGATAGGTGTTTTTAACAAAAACCACTATCTTTCCCAGAATCCTGCCAGAGCTAAAAGTTAATTTTTGCACATATAGGATCTAACATTTTTTTACATATTAAATCAACTGTATTTATGGTGTTAAAAGTGATTATATGTGGCTAATTTAACATATTTTTACAAGCTACATTTCTTTAAAATTGGAAACATTATTCTCCTGACTTTAAACCTTGGTTTGTCAAGGGATTGTGAGAAAGTAAATTCTTATCATATTTTGTGAATGTAGGTGGCTACTTTAACGTGACTGCAAATATATTCTCTCTACCTATAAACCTTAGTGAAAATGTGTGGGTTTTTCATCAAAAAATGATGTTTTTTCAAAAAACCACAATTTCTCCCAGAATCTTACCAGCTAAAGGTTCAATTAAATCAAATAAGAAGCAAATAACATTTTTGCAGCATGCACACAATTTAATTTAATAAAAGTGATTAAGTGTGGCTAAAATTGAATATTCTTACAAGCAGGTTTGAAGGCATCTATTAGTTTAGAATTGGAAACATTACTATGCTGACTGTACTTTTAGAAACTTTTGTTTTATGTTTGTCAAAGGATTAGAGGAAGTAAATTCTTATTCCATTTTGTGAATTTAAGTGGCTACTTTGATTAACATATAGTTATTTATTCATAGGAGAGTATATTCTCACTAACATAATTCTGTAATTACCATTCAGGTTTGACAATTTAATTTTCTCAGCAAAAAGTATTGAGTAGAATTGTAGAATTTTCAGAATTTTCAGCTTTAGCCACACTTTTTCACTTTATTTTTATTCTAGTGATATGATTTTTTAAAATCATTTTAAAAGACAATTTCTATTCTAATCATTTCTGATAATTTTTTTTTTTTTATTTCAGGATGTCGCTGTTAATCATTGAGTCTTTGGCAAAAATTTAGCCACTTTTTTCCCTCAAAATGACTATCAAGACTTTTCAATTGAGTTTGTTTAATTGGGGAAGATTTAAAAATCTTTATATGACAAATTTCTCATCTTTTGAACTTGTTTTAGTAGTAAATCATAGCGTCATCTTATTTATGTTATATTTTTAGCGATTTTTTACTAATTTTGGATAATTTTAGATAATAGAAAGTTTGAGTACTTTAGCCACATTTTAACCCATATTCTACACAAAAACTGTGTTATAATATATCAACAGATAGCTTTTGTTCTATTCTTCTCAGTTCTTGAGAATTTTGTTTCTCAAATTAAATGTGCACAAGTGTGGCTAATAATTTGACAGGTCTGAATAGAAGGGTCGTATATGAAGCCGCATAAAATCCCAAAACAACTACTAGCTTGCTATGAAATTACAATGATGTGTTTTGTACAGCTTCTTAGTATCCCTCTACTAAGTTTATGTTATTGTGATTGATATGTGAAGTGATGTGGCTTAGTTTAAAAAAGTAGGGTAATTTACCCTTAAAGTGGATTTTAACCACAATTTTTCACGTTTTTTGTTTCAATTCGAGTTTATCGATATCTTACCTCATAACCTTTCAAGAAACATATTTTACATAATATTTTCACAACTATTTTAGTTTTTATCAGTTAAGATAGTTTTGTAACTATTTTTAAGTTTACTTCAAAGACACCACAATATTTCACACTTTTGGTCAGAAATTGTTTCACATAATCATACTGGGCAATACTATGGGGCATCTTCAGCTTAAATTCATATATCTTTTGGGGATAGTCGCTTTTGTGTAAGAATGAGGCTAACTTTCCATAAACATACAAAAGAGTCATTTTTAGCCCCAATGATTCACATTTTGGAAAAGTTTTGGTTCAGGCAGCTTAGTGAAAGGGTAAAGAACCCTCTCCTAAAACTTTACAAGATCAAACCCATTTTTCGTTAATGTATGTCAATTTTCTCAAAACTGAGGTTTTTTGTGAATTTTCATTTTGTCATTCTTTTTTGAACACGATCTAGAGAAATCTATTTTTTTTTTGTAAGGGGTTATCCTGCTGTGTTGCAGCGAAAATATATTCAATTCAATTCAATTCAATTTTCTTTTTGTATTTACATTTTTAGTTTTTTCATGAAATGTATATTGATGTATATTTTTTCATGAAATATATATTGTCCTGTTGAATAATTATGTAGTCCAGCCATAAAAACAATGATAAAGCCATGCATAATTACTGTATCATGCATATTGTAATAATTATGCATGGTTTTATCATTGTTTTTCTGCTGGACTACATAATTATTCAACAGGGTGGCCTCTTTGAAAAAAGGTTTATTACGTTGGAAAGAGTTACATCGGATCACCCAAAGTACCCTCATGTTTTTTTTTTATTTTCTTATCTCTGATCCTGTCTCTCTCATTTCTGACTGTCTGAGTTTCTGAGTTTTTGAGACTTAGTTTCTCATTTCTGACTGAGTTTTCATACCTGTCAATCATTTGTCCATCAATTTCGACCAACCTAATTTTCGCACCGAGTGGGATTCGAACCACCACCAAAGAAAGACCTTCAGATTCGGAAGCCAGCGCTCTATCCACTGAGCCATCGCCGCATAGCAAATCTGCGCAATTCATAACATATTATACCAAACTAGCAAAAGACGGGGGTAATGTTATTATAATATGGGTAAAAGTACCCCTTTTTTAAACCTGACTGAAATTCGAGCCGTTACTAGCAACCCTGCGGGGCCCAAGGCGCCAAGTATGCACCCGGCACAGTGACAAGCCGTTACTAGCAACCCTGACCCTACCTAACTGTTAGTTAATCAATTCCAAACAACAAAACCCCCGGAAAGGTGACTATCAGCGATCCGTGGATAAAAAAATAAAAAAATGAAAAATAAAAAAATGAAGGTAACTTTGGGTGATCCGATATAACTCTCTCCNGGGTTTTCCGTCACATAAATAATAACAGATCAAGATTTCCCCCTTCTACTTCTCAAAAAAGGTAAACACATAAACATTCGAATGTAAAAAGATTCTAAGTCTAAAGTGAAACATTCGAATGTAAAAAGATTCGAAATCTATTTTCTTTTCTTTGGTGTTTCTTTGAAAAAGCATTCACATGCTTAATGATTTGTAAGAGGGAAAACCCGCTGAACTTTATATTAGCAATTGTTCGAAAAGATCTCTGAGAAAACCCAGAATAAAGAGCTTGCTACAAAATTTACGTTTTCGAGTAATAAAAGTAATATACGGAGGAGATATTTTCGTGTTTTTTCTACACTATACTACGTTCTGTAAAATACAACTATGAAAATCAAAATGGTGACAAGCATTTTCAGTGGATCATGGATTTTCTTCATCATCCAAAATTCAAATTTACAGCTTTCTACCCTTTATTTTCTGGTAGAAAATGGTATATTTGTTTTGTTGAAAGTATTATCTTTCAAATTCTCCTTATTATAGCCTTTAAAATTGACATTTTTCAAATATGCATTATGCATTATGCAATATGCATTATGTTTTATGCATTATGTACCCGTCGCTGTGGAATCTGGACAAAAACAAAACTTTATAGAATTTTTTTAAATAATCTCAAATATATTATTATATTATACTAAGAATCTTTATTACTACACACTAAAAAACTCATAACAAATATCGAGTTAAGAAAAAAATAATAAGTATTTATGCAAATAGAGTATATATAATATTTTAAAAATTAACAAGGCGCCCAAGGGCGTGAAGGCCCAGCTTAAAAAATCTGTAATAGAGACAAAATACAAGGATACTTGCTACAGTAGATTGATTAAAACGAATTGATTTATTAATCTTAAAACAAATTTTTCAGTTATTCGAAGTAAATTCTTATCCCCTTGGAGCTTCGAATAACCGGGAGTCTACTGTTTTTTTTTCACATTGTAGGGATCGATGATCAAACAACTAGACGAGCAAGAGTTCCTGAATATGTAAATAGCAATAGCAGTTTTTAACATGTAATATCTAGACATTGTCACTTTTAATGGTACTAAAAAAATCTATCTATTTCACCCCACCCCCCCCACCTTTTTTTGAAGGAAAAATTGATCCCTTCGTTTGCAAAATTGATTGTCACTTTGTAAAGATAGTAAAAAATCTCCCGTCACTATTTCACAAGTTGTCTGATATGGAGAGTTCTACCATGACCACAGACAAAGAAAGTTTTGAAGTTTTGCTTGAAATAGAAGAGTTGACTACTAAATGACGATAAATTGAGCGGAGATCATATTGCCTTTCACGTTAAAGTTGCCGAAACTAGGGGATGCTTCGATTGATATCATGTTTTGAAAAGGGAATGTAAAAAAATGATAATACGTCAGTTCAAATATAATGTATATTTATTTTAATAGCCTATTGTTTTTTAATAAGTTAAAAAAGCTGAGCAAGTAAGTGGTAAACAATGAAATGTCAAAAAAAAATCATAAATTCCGGGTTAGCCTCGGGAATCTGAGTTACCCAAAGGAAACACAAGTTAATTGAATCAAGTGAGCCGAGTAATATCAAGTTAGCTGAGTAGTGTCAAGTTAGCTGAGTAGTGTCAAGTTAGCTGAGTAGTGTCAAGTTAGCTGAGTAATATCAAGTTAGCCGAGTAATATCAAGTTAGCCGAATAATATCAAGTTAGCTGAGTAGTATCAAGTGAGCTGAGTAGTATCAAGTGAGCCGAGTATTATCAAGTTAGCCGAGTAATATCAAGTGAGCCGAGTAATATCAAGTGAGCCAAGTAATATCAAGTGAGCCGAGTAGTATCAATTGAGCCGTGTAAAAACAAATAAACTGAGTAAAGTATTCCAAGTGTATTCTGGTGAGCCAAGTGAATCGAGGGGAATCCTTTAAATCTGAGTTAACTGTGTAAATCCAAGTTAGCTTTGTATAACCAAGCTATCTAATGTAAATCCAGATTGACCAGAGTAGCTATACACTGAATGATGAACCCTGAAAAATAAAAACAAAAACGAAATTACGCAAACAGTCGCGTTCAACTGGAGTATACTACCATGTTCATAAATCGTAAAGCTCAAGTGCAGCGTAAGCTTGTTCCAAGTTTTGGAAGACTTTCATAATTATGTCCACCCGTTAGGAAGACACTTGCTTTTTGTTGAAAATTGAGGCGTGCAAGCATTTGTAGGTCACAATTTTTTCGCACAACATAAAGAACCCGAGATGAAATCTGATCATGATGTTTTACAAATACAAGTGAAATCTCATTTCCAGGGCAGCTACCTTAAAGGGATAACCAGATAAAAAATAAAATTCAGCCCAAAGATTCCTTCCATAGTCCTTAGCAAAACCTCCAAATTTTACAGGCTAATTGTTTTTCAAAGTCGAAATATTTAGGTTTTTAATTTTTAATTTCTGCTGGAAAACAATAGATTTCAACGTGAGGTACGTGTGAGGTACGAAAAACTTAGATTTCTAATTGTCATATCTTGAATCTGGAATGTTATTTCTCAAAAATATTTGGAGGGCTTACTAAGGACCGTGGAAAGAATCTTTTAGCCAATTTTCATATTTTATCTGGTTATCCCTTTAAAAGTTTCAAACAAAAAGGACAAAAAATTACGAATCAAAAAAAAAATCCTTCTCTAGACTATAACCAACAATGGGCTTCTCTTTACCACACTTCCCCCAACCTCACAAAGATTTTGCAGTAAATGGTAATACACAACTTGATTTTCACTTAGGTCATTAGGTTCTTAAGCCTTTCAATGATAAATCCTGAAGAAAATCAAATTCAAATCACCTTAAGATTTGGTATCAATCAATCAGTGGGAACCAATCAGTCTGGATATGATGTACGATAACAGTCTTGATGTATATGGATGATGGTCCAAAACTGTTCAAAAGAAAAACAAATATGATTCTTATTAACAAAAAGTACAATCATTAGGCATGGCCTGGAGTAATACCTTTAAGGAACATTTTTTGGCAAAACTTAATTTGGCAAACAACTAAAGTCAGCAAAAATTTTTATCTTTGTGAGAACGAATTTTGGTGAATGAATATATTTTAAATTTTGACAAGAACTTATTTTGGCGGATGGCCAGGCAAATCTTCCCTTTCTATTATATACCTTTTTTTAATGATTGACGGCAAGAATCAATTTTGGTTAGAACTGAAATTGGTGAATTTCAAGTTTTTGCTACCTCAAGTAAAAATTTTTTCTCCATTTCGACCAGACGATCTCAATCTAACGGAATTGAAATTCGATTGTCGAACGCAATCGAATCTCAATCCAACGACCGAATTCTAGGTAATATTTGATTCGTTTGATTGAGATTTTTGTTCGAGTCATTGAATCGAATGCAATCGAACCCAATCGAATCTCAATCAAACAAGGCTGATGGAATTTAATGATATGTTTATCGTAATGATGATCTTCAGAATTCGATGCGGCCAAGTTTTCATTATTCATTATTCATTATTTTAGGGAGATAATTCTCAATAAGTTGCGAGCAAAAAAATTATCTCCATAATTATAAAAATCAAAGAAGCGCACTTTTGGTAGATGAGATGGTAGGGCCATACGGGTTCGTTTTTAAACGGATATTTGCCGGACCGTTTGTTTTGATCTTTCAAAATCTTGATGAAGCGCCAAAATAACAAAATAATGGCAACTTGGCGCGGCAGTTTTTTTGACATGCGGGCGGCTTACGGTAAACATAACATTAAATTCCATCGGCCTAATATTCGATTGAGATTCGATTGCGTTCAACAATCTAATTTTAATCGTTCGCTTGCGTTCGATCTGGCTCAATCATCGGTTCTGTTCGATTGAGATCGTCTGGTTTCGAGTATCAACAGACTGACCCTATTATTGGCAGACGGAAGTAATAGATAGAATAGCTGTTTTCAAAATCAAAGCATACGCCAGACAACCCGGTAGTGACCTGCGCTGCATTTTTTGTAAGTGAAATTGCCTGATTCTTGCCCCTCCTACCTAGCCCTTAATTTGAGAATGTCTTGTTGCAAAAGGCCAATCAATTTTAATCGTTCGATTGCGTTCGATCTGGTTCGATTGGCTCGATCATCGGTTCCGTTTGATTGAGATCCGTCTGGTTTTGAGTATCGACCGACCGACCGACCGACCAACGTAATGGATAGAATAGCTGTTTTCAAAATAAAAGCAGACGCCAAACGACCCAATAGTGACCTGCGCTGCACTTTTTGTATCAGTGGAATTGCCTGATTCTTACCCTACCTAGCCCTTAATTTGAGAATTAACCTTGCAGATTTTTTGTATTTCCCAGAGTGTCTTGTTGCAAAAGGCCAATATTCTTATGATACTACTGGAGCACACAATAGAGATTTACCTTTATGAATGGCAGCAGCAGTCAGTGACAGCAAAATCTTGATTTATCCTCTTTACTTCTCAGTCTTTGAGAGAAAAAGAGCTCACGTTGAACACTCCACGTTGAGTTGAAGATAGTCTATGTAGGTGGTAGACTATACGAAATACAGACAATAACAAGATACGGTCTTCAGCCATATATCAACATATGGCTTTGCTCGGCTTTGCTAGAGGATAGATAATTGTATGCTAGCCGACAGACAACATTGACAATGACGATCCCTGTCGATCCCTTTACATTATAGCGCTGAGTTTAGCCTGGAAAATATATGTACTCTCGCGGAACACCGCCTAATTGCTTTGCGTAACTAACTAACAAACGTACGGGCACTGTGCAGATGAAAGGCCCACTACGCTGCGCTGCTGGGCCAAAAACATAAAAATATAGAGTTGTTATATAGGAAATAATGCAGGCTTTGGGGAGTTGTTTTTAGATTTATCCTATGTTAATTTTTTATTAGAAGTCTACTGATTTTGTTTTAAGTACTTTAATAATATGTGACCAGAAAATAATCAACATAAAACATGAACAAAAACCAGAAACAGAAATTTAAGCCGGTTAGTGTAAAACGCAGGTCACAGGTCACAGGTCACAGGTCAGTGATGACAGGTTAACTCTAATCGATGTCATTGCAGAGGAAAATGTTTGGAAAACACAAAGAATTATTAAAAACATAATTCTCAAGCAAATTTCATCCATATAAAACCATTTCAAACATCAAAATTTAATCATATGCTTTTATCGATCTTTCATAGTTTGCGCCGTGTATAACGCAGACCAGAAAATATTTGAAACCATATTATACGTATAACAGGTATACTACATATTGTAATGTTTGTAATGTTATATGATGGTTACATATAATAAAACAAATCGCTCTAGAACTATCTTCTCAGAGAACTCACGAGCTTCTGATTGATGTAATTTTATATCCAGCCATATTGTTATCATCACATTCGGTATGCTGAATATTTTTGGTGTTTTTCTCTTGTAATTCTGTCAATATTTTTTCAAAAACTGTTATTTTAAGTCATTATAAAATGACAATTGAATAATTAATTAGTTTCATCCTTCTAAAACCACTCTCTTAGGGACCTCACAAGCTTCTGATTGGTGCCATTTTATATCCATTCACACTATCTACATCACATTCTGTATTATAAATATTTTTCGTTTTTTTGTCTGTTCTTGCATCATATTTTATGATTCTGTTAATATTTTTGTCAAAAATTGTCATTAAGACATTAAAATAATAACTGAATAATTAATTAGTTCCATCCTTCTAAAAACCACTCCCTTAGGGTCCTTGCAAGCTTCTGTTTGGTCCCATTTTATATCCATTCACACCATCTACATCACTTTTTGTATAATAAATATTTTTCCTGCTTTTGTCTTGTTAGGCATCATATTTTATGATTTTGTCATTATTTTTGTAAGTTAGTGTCTATGTCAAAATAGGTTGTTATTCTATTCAATTGTCATTTTATAATATCTAAATAGCATGTATTACTTTTTTGTAATTTAATGCGCTATGTATTGATGTTATGTTATGATCGTATTATCTTTTTTCCGGTCTGCACTTTGTTGACCTGTAACCTGCGACATGTGACCTGTGACCTGCGTTTTACACTAACCGAATTTAAGCTTATTCCAAAAAAATAGTCCACAAAATGATAATAAACTAAAACTAAAACAGAAAGTTTAAAATAAGATGACAACTAATATGATATCACAAACATCCACCATAAACAAACTCACGCCAACTTCCAGCAGCCCAGGACGAGAGGCCCTTAACCAAGGTCTTGCGCAAAAGGATCAAAGAGAGGCAAAGAGGTAAAAAATATAACATACAAAGTAATATTACCTAAAGCTTTACACTCAAGGTTACATTCAACACTAGTGATGTGTATCTAAACGTTAGGTGCAGTTGTTTTATTTTAAGATCATTTATGTACTCGTCTGGAGCTTCTAGAAATGATTGATAGAAAAAGAAGGAAAGCGAAAGTGAAAGCATCCAGAAAAATTGAAAAAATTGTTTTGAACCCTGGTTGCACATATCAAAATTTGTGCCAACTTTGGTTAAACAGCGTTTCCTTTAATACTTGAGCACCAAGCTTTATAGAGTAAGATTGAAAATATATAGTTTAAAAATTAAGAAGACCAGTAAATCACTATGCTGAGTTTTAAGTGTATTACAGGTCAGTGCCTTTTTACAAAAAGTCATTTTGTCATTATTGATTCGGAACACTTTTGAAACTTTCTTTGTCTATGGACTGAATACTATAAAATATGATAACAAAAAGGACAACACAAAACATAATACAACACAACAGAAGACACAGAAGACAAATAAAGATGTGCCATATCCCTTCTCGTCCATACAGTTAAGTACAGCGTGCAATAACATGGCCCATCCAAAACCAAAAGTAAAATTAAATATTAATAAATACAATCCTCAGTTGCCAATCAAATTTTGACTAAATTAATTTTGAGTTGTCCGCAAAGAAAAGATTATTTAATTTGTGTCACCTCTGCGCTCGACCTTGACAAAATAGAAATTCTAATAAAAATAATAATAAATAATAAATAATAAAAATATTTACAATTGAAATTAAAACAGGTAAAATATCCAGTTGGAATGACCTTATTAATTATCTTGGCAGTTGCCTAATAGAGACTTCCCGAAAAAATTAATTTTAATCATGATTTTCCTTAAAGAATACAAGAATGTATTTGATTATCAATTTGATCACGATTTCCCTTGAAAAATACAAGAATATTCAGTTAAATCTTTAATCACGATTTTTGTTGAGAAGTACAAGAATATTAAATTAAATTTAATCACAATTTCAGCTGCACTCGGAATTTTTTTTTGATTCCAAACTTAAATCATTTTGGGTGTAACGCCAATTCAATATGCACTTTATGCCCTTTATGTTATTGCAAATGGGATGTCGAGATCTTACACCTTGCTTATATTTTGAATAGCTTTAATAAGCTAGGTAAATCTTTTTATTGATTTCTTAACATGAGGTTAGTACATGGGGTTAGTACACGGTTGATTAGAGATAATAATAGAATTATTCCATCTGGTGTTAAAATTATAGATATATACATTTTTAAAATCATGAACACATGAAACTACACAAAGACAGTGGAATGTCAAACGTCTCTTTCAATTCAAATTCTGTGATTTCATTAGATGATGATGTTTTCAAATAAATATTGTGTTTATCTTTTATCGCAAATTAATTTTGTAGCTAAGCACGTTTGTAGCCGTTTTCACTTTGGTTTTTGAGAAAATGTTTTATTGGGATATCTTTGTACTAGATTTCAGTGAGGTCTTTCAAAGTGAAAAAACAAGGGTGCGCAAATTCATGATGAGCTCAATAATTTTTTCCTTTTTTTACATCCCATATCCATACAAGAATATATTAATCTACTCTAAAGGATTCAGTATTCCTTAAGAGTTTAAGATACTTTAAGCATATTTTATAATGCTATAAAATCTTATTCTTTTAACGGTTTCACCAAATTTTGCACATTTGTTGTTTGATTGTTATTGATTATATATGTATTATTCCCTCAACAAACATGCATGCCATGTATTTTATGAAGAAAACAGGTAACTTCACATTAAGCTCATCACGACCATAGTCAGTGAAGTTGTAGAGAACTGGCGTTAAATATAAAGATAAGATTAAAAGGGTAATAGATTTTATAGCTCATCCATCATTATGTGAATAGTTTGTTTTAACAAGCATTTAATTTTCATTGTTTTTGACAGTGCAAAGAAAAGCTTTCACTTAAAAGTCATGAAAATGGACAGAATAGTTACTATTTCTTTGTTGAGATCAGCACTCTACTTCTTCACAGGTCTTTTGCGAGACCCTTTCGGCACCTCATCCCCCTGTTCTTCGTGCAGTTTCATGTGGACTTTCAAGGACCCCTTGTCCACCACCACAATGTGACATTTATCACACGGATAGGTCACCTTTTGGTGGACAGCCTCATAATGGCGAATGAGGCTGTTGAGCTGCTGGAAGGATGCTTCGCACAACTCACACGTTAGTAGTTTTAAGTCCTCAATTTCTTGACATTTACCTTAGAGAAAAAGATTAAGACAAGGTCAAGGGATAATTATTACGATATTACATCGATCAATAATAATTTTACACAGCAATTAAATAATAGGCCTTTTCATAAAAGATTTTGAGTGCAACTGCCTTGTTTTTGGAAATCTTTTCCAAGGTGATTAAATCCTTTGCTTTGAATCTTCAAATGTTACTTTTATAAATAGAGTAAGTTTCTTCTCCGTACTCCTCTGGGACTCGATTACCATAGCAATATTTTGAAAACGAGCTAAGCGTTGCTCGTGACGTAATTTATGAAAAGGGGTCTAGTAACATCAAGTAATGAGATCTTAGGGTTCGTCTTCTTAAACATTTTTTCACTGTAGAGTTAGAATAATACCATGCAGAATTGAGTTACTTAAAGAAACATATGCCACTATGTATACCAAAGACAGTTTGACTTTCAGAGTCTGTTGTGACCTAAATTGCATAAGTAACCATAGCCTGGAAATCCAAGCGTTAAACTTTTTTCACAGTCTAGTTTATGATATTTTTGCTGCTTGTTTAACGCTTGGCGCAGGTAACTCGCCTGCAGGGACATTTTTCCCTGCAATGCAGATTCGAGCTTATTGGCCAGCTTTCGGCGTATTACTTGGCAGTACTTTCGCGCGCATTTTGATAATTTCGATGCGCGCGCATAATTTATGGAAAAAGCTGACTCTGCAGAAAAAAGGAAAACAAATGAAAATGAAAACATAGATTCATTTAGAAACAAAATGGCTGTTGACTGGAAGTCTAAATACATGTGGCTGATGTTTTGATGTGGTTTTTAGTAGTTTTGAAAGTCTTTACAGCTTGTGAAAGAGTTTTTATGGTAAGTTGATTATGTGTGTTTGCCTGGGTTTCCAAAGTTCAGAAAGTCTGTCAACAAGGGTTCACACACAGACTGTTTATAACATTCTGTGTCAGACTAATCTACCTGCACCAAGCTCTATAATTTTAGAACTTTGTGAGGTGAGGTATTTTTTGTTTTTTCTAAGATTATGAGCTTGGATTCCCAGGCTAACGTAACCAATAAAATGGAGTTTCATGGTATAATTTGTCTCAATATAATCTGCAGCGGATACAAATAGCCTGTACAGTAACTTTTGAATGTATATAGAATTCAAATGAAATGGTGGTTTTGTGATTGTTGAAAAGATATTGAAGGGTGGAATATCATCAAATAGAAAAGAAAACATCCTAAAAGAACAGAATTAAGAAGCAGAAAAAAATCAACTTCTTGTAGAAATAAATGTCCTATGATTGTCATTTTTTAATTGCATAGAGGGTTATCACTGTGAAAAACATATACTAAGAGTTAAGACCAAATAATTTCTGTTGAGAAAATGGTGATCACAGCTTAATTCTTCACGGAAGTTGATTTTTTTCTTCTTCATTCTCCATTTTTAATGATACATGTTTTTCTATTTATATGCATAACGTTTATAAGCATACCGAGTCCTGAATTTGTCTAAAAAATAAGCATATTACAAGCATATTACTGAGCTTGCTTTTGAGGTGTGTAAGTGAAAAAAAAATTTTCTAATAGATCAGAGGAATGTAAAGAGATGGAAAAAAGCTTTTCTGATTACTCAAAGTTCAACGATCAATTCTATTGAAAATTCTATTATAAAAACGTTGATTAGGTCATTAAATGAAAGTCCAGAAAAGACGGCTCGCCATACAAATCGGACGGTGACGGACATGATTTGACGATAAAAATGAAAATTTGTTTTTCCTTTTTTGCCGATTACTAGCTCAGTTTTTAGGAATAAGGAGCAATATTTTTACCAATGTATAACAAAAGAAATTCTTAACGCAATGATATTAAATTGGTTCTTGTAAAACTTTCAGAAGTCGAGTAAAATCAAGATGAAGTTATAATTTTCTCGAGCTCTAGCTTTCCATATTATGGTGCGGTCATGATGCGGTTAAATCAGTAGCATCGCTAGAAAATTCTGAGCAAGAAGATATAGGTACCTTTTCGTATATGAGAGGTGTACCCAAAATACAAGCCCTAAAAGTTTGCGCATAATCAGGCTTGAAACAAAAGAATTTTGTCATAACACGCTAATTATGCAGATTTTTTATAGCGACAACAGAAGAAAACTATTTACTCGACATAAACTCCCTTAAGGGCAAGAGACCTGGTATATGACGAGCCGTTTTTCCATTGTTTTCAAGAAGCTGTTTTTCCATCTCTTTACATTCCTCTGAATAAGTAGATGGAAAAGAAGTCGTTGCGTGTCATTACTTATTTCCATATCCTCATGTATAGCAACGACAGATTTTGGAAAAATTGGACATTCGAATTTTTTGGAAAAATAAGCATATGATAAACATTCTTCGAGCCTGAGTCTAAAATATCTCTAAGCATAACTGAGCTTGTTTCCCAAAAAACACATGCTTATAAAAAAAACATGTATTTTTCTATTTGGTATTATTACTCTTGAATATATCTTTACAACAACACAAAACCGATATTTAATTCAACAAGAGCAGAATTTAGGTTTAAAATGTAAAAAAGTCAAAATCAAAATTTATTATAGCCGTTTGATATAGGGGCGAACGAGATTTCACTTTCATTGCGTCAGAAGCAAACGCATTGGTTCACTAAGTATCCGAGATCCTAATCTCATGACATGAAGTAACTTTAAAGATAAAAAATAGTTTTAGAGGATGTTTTTGATCTTACCCGCATGTTTCTTTTTCAAGTGTGCCTTTAATTTGTTCTTAAACGCATATTTAATCGGGCAATGTTTACATTGCCATGGTTGCTTTGGTGGTGTTTTATAGCCTTTAAAACAGAAATTAAAGAAAATGTGTCAAAAAGGTGTGCAGTGTTTTGAAATTTGACCATAATTTTCGAAGCATTTTTCATATGATAAAAAGGTATCGTTCAAGAAAATGGCTAAAGAAAAAAGAAAAAAAAATCTGGTGGAAAATAATTACCATTTTCACAAGAATGAAACTTCAATATTAGATCAACAAATATCTTTCAAAATTTACTACAGTTGACGATCTCTAATTCGATGAAATTTAAAGTCCCCGTCAAACAAGAAACTCTCATAAACGACGCTCCTTTATTCGATAAGCTCCCTTGTTCGATAAGCTCCCTCGTTCGATGAAAATCCAATTCCCCTTGAAGATCGAATTAGAGAGCGTCGACTGTATGGACAGTTATGGTCAAAAATAAAAACACTGTACACCTTTTAGACACAGACTTCGATAACAATTTTCATAAATATAAGGGCTAACTGATGTTGAAAAGTGACGATTTCAGTACAAACAAGAGAAATCTATGCCATTGGCCATAAATGTAATAGATATAATGATAAACTTTATAGGCGTCCAGGACATAAATAATTGTCGTGAAATTCATTACAAATTTTAAACGGAAACCAGGGCGCGTGTTAAATTAGAATGAAAACTTACTCATTCCCTCTGGTATTTTGGCGGCATTTTTTTGTTTTTTCCTTGCTGCGGGTTCAGCTGTGTTTTTAGGGCGTCTCTTCTGTTTTTCTTTATTTGCGGGTTGCTTAAGGGTTAAAGACACAAAAAAAAACACTCAGAATCTTAACTAAGTTTAGAAAAAGAAGACATGCCATATAACTTACACGAGATAATTTTACCTCTTTATTTTACCTCTCAATCTGAACTGAAAAGTCTCAATCTCTCAAATTGATCAATTCTCACGTTTGTTTTAAGGGCTCTGACCATAGTGAATTTTTCATAATTGCCGTGTTTAAAATGTGTTTTATGACTGATGTAACCAACAAGACTATGGCATGTATACATTTTATTTTAGACAAACTATTCCTGAATCTGAAAATTCAAAAATTGCATTGAAAAAGTTTGATGAAGAAGAAAATGAAGACTTTTGCGAGGAAGAGTATTTCAACTTTGAAGAGCTTAGTTTCGGCGAAGAAAAAACATTTTGAAAAGATTTTCGCAGTAGATGGTGTATCTTTTACCGAACAATAAAAATTTTTGCGGAAAATTTTTGTAAATGCTTCTTTGTCTCGAAATCTTCAAAATAGTGGTTTTTCATCAATTTTTCATCTGGATTTTGCTTAAAAAAACAGTCATAACTTTTGACACATCTTTTTAGAAAAATTTTCCGCAAAATTTAAAATAGTTCAATTCTTTGCGGATAGTTTGAAAAAAGTTCGAAGCAAAAAGTTTAATTACCCATTAAAACTTAGCACTTTTTATAAAAGAAGGTGATGCAACATATTATTAACGTCTTTTTAAAGTTCATAACGTCATTTTAGCAATTAAGCTCTTAATTACTCTTAAGGGATTTGATTAAAAAGCAATTTATAAAGGCAATTCTTTGTTAAAAGTGTTAAAGAATCTAAAACATAACTTTTATGTTCAGATACTAAAATCAATTTTCTGACTATGGTCAGAGCCCTTAAAGTCAAGTCTCAAAAAGTAAGAATACGTTAAGAATATTTCACCCTCAATATTTGCAATTTCTTAAGAATACTTGACCTTCATCCAAAGTACACCAGTCTTATGAAAAAAAGCGTGTACGCGCAATAGTTTTGGAGATTTGTTTTCGAATAACGGGAGAAAGATCCAGTCTGGAAAAATTTCAAAATTCCTCACCTCGGAGAACACCGGAGGAGTAATGGCTTCGTTATCTTCGTCATCAGTTGACTATGAAAAGGACAATTTATACATTCTATCATGTTTGTATTCCAAACCCATGTGTCCCTGTCCAGCTCTACTGGAAAATCTTGTATAAATTTTGTCCCCGATGGGAAAATACCCTGGAATTTCAGCCCCACTCGCAAATCGAATTTCATTTCATCCAAATTGGAAATTCAATATTTAAAGATTGCACTCCAAATTATGCCACCTGGGTTTATTTTTTACCTTGAAACAATCGAATTTCTATTAGTAGGGGGAATTTTGTTCGTTTTTTTGGAATCGCTTGACTGTTTTGTTAGAAGCACGTGTTATACATTTTTGGAAAGCTAAGGGGTAGGGGAATCGAAATTACTATGTTTCCAATTTTTTTTCGGACACTTTGGTGTGATTTTCGGACAAATATGACGGTCTCAGGCAAAAATCATAGGGTTAAAAATTAATGAAAATTTTAGCTCGAGAAAACGGAGACCTGTTGTATATTTTTGGAAAGCTCTCAAAAAAATAAGATTAGAGATATATTGCAAGTATAGGTGATTTCTGTACCTAACTCGAGATATTAACCCTTGAAAACCGTGTTTTTCAGCCAGAAACAGCTATTTTGTCCAGTTTTTGCGCTTTTTGAAGCTCAATATCTCGAGTTAGGTACTGAAATCACCTATACTTGCAATATATCTCTAATCCTAATTTTTTGAGAGCTTTCCAAAATATACAACAGGTCTCC